>NW_026851581.1:0-21727 GCF_026571515.1 Ruditapes philippinarum
TTTTAACACCCAGGATTTTGCAAAAAATATCTTCTCTGTTTTGCAACCATATGTCCTAAACTGTGTTGATGCAAACAAAAAAAAACTTTCTTCATTGATTCAATGCTTGTTAGATTTTTTTATTCAGAAAGCCGTTTATAAGAAAACATCGTGTTGAAAAAAATGGAATGCTATATGTACATTCAGAAATCGATCTATTTAATTGTAGGTCACCTTGTCTGACAACCATAGAAAAATAAATAGCCAATATTATGCCTGATCATTGTACAAAATAATATATCAACCAGCAATTGTAACAGCCATAAACAATCAAACTATTGATGTTTATGAAAAATTTGGGGTTTAAATACAGAAAGAACAATACAAATTTCATGCTAAGCCAAAAATTTATCTAAAAAATTTAAAGAAAAATGTTAGTAACAGTGTTTATGTTTGGTTTCCGTGCTGCTTCAATGATTAATGTTGCAGGCATTTAATATCTAAATTTAGTATCCCAACGTTAGTTAAATAATGTACATGTATATTCCAAATATTGAAATATTCATATCCTTGAAATACTGCAAATACATGTAGGAGGTTTATCCGTTAAATAGCATAGCATTTTGTTCAGAAATGTTACGTAAATGATTGTGCTCCTAGAAATAAATCAACCAAGAAATGATCCATAATTAAATAGGTTAAAAAATGTCTTAAACGAGTAATACACATAATTGTCATTCTTCATTAGATGGGTCAATAGTGAATTTAATAGTCATGCAATATAATTGTCTACAAAGTATTAACATTACATGAATGAAAAGATTCTGAACTTAAAATAAATACAGATGCTAACGTGCTACCCTTTGAAATTATTTATACTTTATCAATTAGAGACATAACATTTCCATTCGGCTGGCATACTATTAGTTTTGCAAAATAATAATAATAATTATAATGATTACAATAAATCGGCATATATTTAATTTGTGGTGATGTGTACTTTACTCTATAAAACGTGAATCAAACACCAAAGCCGCCGACAAATGTCCACACAATCATTGTATATATCTTCAATAATGTTAATGCTTTCTTGATGTGCATGCAACTGGAAGATTAGGAATAAAGATACAAAAACCTAAGTACCATACTTATTATATTAAATTCTTCAACCATTGAGACATTTTTTAGATATTTATTCACAAAAGAATGTTTATTTCGTTCCATATCCTTTTCCTTATTATTAATATTTAAACGAAATTATATGCCCTAATGATAAAACATATAGCACAAAAACGTACATGTAAATTTATATCACACATTGTTAACTTATGCAGATTGACCGCTATGACTTATAATAATTAACACTAGAACAAGAAATATCATAAGAAGTTAAAGTTATGTATGAAACATAGAAATCTAAAATTAATTCGTCCAGTTTCCTTTGGGGCAATCGTGTTTGTCAGTCGAGAGTTTTCAAATGCAAATGAAGATAATCTAAGATTTAATATTTGATTCATATGATGCTCAGATGTTTCAATAAATGAATTGTATATACAATAATGCAATTAACTCATGATTCAGATATACCTTTTAACGTAATACGTAACTCGACAGGTGATTAATTTGTCTAAATGTATACATAAAATGCTATATAACGACAAAGCACAAGGAAACATATAGTACGCTACTTTATTTTATGCTTTTCAGTGGATTACTGATTTATCCGTGGAAATTATATTTGATAATTTCACAGTGAAAATTATCAAAATATAATTTCACACTTTTCAATGACGAATCTACTTTTTTAAGATTTTCCCCATGTGGTACCTTAATTTTATTGTTGCTGACAATTCTGACAATGTCAGGCTGTTCAAAGAAAAGCAAAGCTGAAATTGATAAATAACTTAAATGTCAAAAGTAGTCAAAAAAGAAAACTTACTTCTATTCATTCAAATTCCAATCACCAAATTTCGGCTCTAATTTTTTTGTTTCATTTTTACAGTCTGAAAAATACATTCCTTCCACATGCAAAACTGCTCTTGATGGCATTTGGGCATATTAAAGTATCCTACGAGCAATAACTGCCGTATGCTTTATGAAAACTTGAAAGTCAATGACAGCCATCCCCGAAGAATAAGTAAACAACCCAGCGTTCCTGAGCCAGCCTTTGAAGTTTTCCATTTTCCTTGCTGCTTTTTAAATGATTTCACATATGTCAACACTTATTTTTTGTCTGTTACAATCCTCAAATAAGTTTTCTTTCTTTTAAAAGGTGTATTACTAACAAATCGAAATGACGTCCATCTGATTCAAACACAATTATTTTCCTCCCGTGAAATACACAACTTTAAAAAATGGCTGCCGCTTACATTTAACAAAGGCAGATCTAATATGAATTCGCAGTAAGTAACGGAAATATGGATGGATGGTTGGACATTTCTCCTACAAGAATTGTTTAATAAAATAAATAATATCACCGTCATTAAACGTTGATTGTCGAACTAATTTTTCAGCTCAAGACTTCTTGTATTTAAAAAGAAATTCCGACTAAATGGGGCTCTCAATGGGGAAGACAGATTTTAACATCAACGTTATTATTATGGAAATTTCGTTTTAACTTGTTTTTAAGCATAAAAAAAGAAAATTTGTTTGTTTGTTGTGTAAAATGTAATTTTATTTCTTCTCGTGAACTTTAAAAACAGTATTCTTACTCGTGGCTACGCCACTCGTGAGAATACTGTTTTAAAAGCCCACTCGATGAAATAAATTTCATCTTACACACAAACAAACAAATATCCTCTATATAAACGTTATTGATTAGATAAATAAAATGGATTCCCTATATAGTAGTTGGTTACTGTTCTGTGTGAGACGTATATAATTAGCATCAGAAAGCACTTTCAGACCCGCATATATACAGGCATATTAGTGAATGGGTCTTGTAGATTTTATGAAACTATCACTGTAATTATTAAAACTTTTGAGATGAAACACAATCCATTTTGTGAATGAGATTTTATTATTATACAAAAAAAATAAAGTGATTGAATATATAATGTGTCTAGACTAATAAATCAGAAGTCTAATTATAAACGGTAGATATCTTTCACAAGTAAAAGTCTCATTTAAATAATATGTTTAGGATTGTGATAAATATGCAAACATAAGCAAAATCTGTAGATAAACAAGGTAAGCTAATGTTTTAACTTACATTACTGTGTTCCTACTTTACAAACATAAATGACACCGAAAATTATTTCATTTAAATATAAATTTGAGGATAGCACAAAGAAGTAACAAAATGCAGTTACGTGTTTATTCTAGATTTTACAAAATTAGTCTAAGCCTTCGGGTTCTCGCAAGTTAAGGCTTTGGGCTAACTAGTCAATCTTTAAAATGTCACTAGATATCAAGATCCAGTCTGTGTGTTATCGTTCTGTTATCTTCTGTATAACAATGTACACTTATTATTAATGATATGTTTCCTTGTAATTTCATTAATTGTCATAATTATATTGTATAAATAATCGGTGTATCTAATAGGTATGGGATCCTATGAATTAATGTAATACATGTAAGAAACACTCTCTCAACAGAAAACAGACACTTGATTATTGACACCTACCTAAATATTAAAATCAGTAAAGGTATATTATTTTAAGACACTGTTAACACCTTGAATCTGTTCAAAATTAACAACACAAAATTACAGAAGATGCAGGTTGTTCATGTTATAAATTGATAACTGCATAGAATTAAAATGGGCTAGTATTCGACTGAAATACATTTACAATGTTCACCTTATTACAGGAATATTTAACAATCAATGCCAATAAATCTTCTGTGTCAGATCTAATTAATGTTTGAATTATTGATGATCCAGAAACAGTAATAAATTTAAAGATACCCTTGACAGTCTGATTGTTATAAGTCTAATTATTTATATGCCCTTTATGTAAAAAATCTAAAAGCCAAGTTTATAAAAAATATTTCGTAGGCCTATTCCTTGAAAAGTACATAATTGTTAACAACAACGGATTTTTTTTTTAGAAAATTGTCAAGGTTTGCACATATAAACTACCAATTTATATGTATAGATCAGCCTAAAAGTGTACACTTACTGTGTAAAAAAACTGGTTGAACATGTCATTAGGCAATAGGTCATAATACTTCATATTTGTTCTTTCCATGCGGCGCAGAATGTTTTTTTTTCCACAAAAAACGGAAACGTCCTGGTGCCAAATCCCAGGGTTCTGTATAACCTCTCATTAACACTTTGTATATTCTATTTTGAATGTATAAAAAGTCGAATAAGGAGATTTGAAATCCTTGAAGCATTGTTGAACATGACTTGATGACCATGGTTAAATGGCTTTATCATAGCTATCTTAGAATTATCCGTCATTTTTATATTTAATTTAATGATACATTACTGTTAATTAAATGTATGTTTCATTTGCATTACGTTTATAATAATTAGATAGCATACAGCATTAAAGTGGAAACATTCACAGTTGTTTCAAAATATATATTTAAGACAGCAGGATTCAAAACAAATAGCTTTCTGGTAAATGTGCATGTTTAAATTAAGTAGTCAAAACAATGTTTGTACAACACTTTTTTTTCGAAAAACTTTGTGTGGGTATTCTTTCGTATTCTTTTCCCATTTTGTGTAAAACCATGGTGAATAAAAAACGCAAAGACAATGGCGGAATATCAGCCAAGCAAGAATACTCACATCGTAACTTGAATTAAATACAAAAATATATTATAATAACGACAGTTAAATTATGACAACTGGGATAAAATTAAAACTTATTACCATATTACAGCTGAAGCGAAAGTACCTTACATAGATAAAATAGAGTGACATATCCAATGATAATATGTCAAGTAAATCGTCAGAACCCTTATGTCACATGAAGTAGACACTGGAAGTTTATAAGGTTTTAAAGTTTGATTATAAGATTATAAGAATAAGATTGGAATAAGGAATTAATAATTTAAAACAGTTACATACGTATATATTTCAAATCGTTGTTTGTGTAAACTTTTCGTTATTTAATTATTTTCACTATGTATTGTTTATTCCTAATATTGTTTATAAGTAACCTCGGATATAGTGTACACATTAATTTGCAATTTCTATAAAGCTTAACATCAATGCTAAATTGTCTCTTTCATTAATAATTTTTGTTGGAGGTGCAACGATGTAAAGAACGTTATATATAGCTGTCAAATTCTATAATAATTCACTTTATTACCCTTCCAGATTTGTTCCGCCTTTTTGATTGGATATTGATCACTCGAAAGAAATTGATATAACCGAGGCAGACGGGTAATATACACTCTAAATTTCCCCGTTTGGTACCCAACGTTGTAAACAACATGCGCTGAGGTGATGCGCGTACGGTTCGATTTTACGCGGTGTAAATTCCGATTTAAAAGCACTTTTTAACTGTCAAATGATCAATATTTACCAAAGTAGAGTAATGATACATATTACCATCAGTATCGAAAACAAATATGACCTTGTGAAAGCTTGATATTAATTACAAAAAAGTGCGTTCAATAGACTACTCCTTTTCTCTTGTTTACTTTCGTAAGGTACGGGAAAAATACGTCATGTATTTATGTGACGTTATGTTGTGACGAAGAGGTATCCTAAAGGGAATCTTATTTCGACGTTTCATTTGAAACAGCAATGATTTTTTTAAAAATCGTCTAAACTCGGCAGGGGAAGGGTAATAAAATTATTATTTTGGTTTTGGAGTGATATATGTGGATATATTACCTGCCAAGATAAAATATCACCCTCGCCTAACGGCTCGGGTGATATAAAATCTTAACAGGTAATATATCCACATATATCACTCCAAAACCAAAATTACATATAATATTAACTCTACTGATTTGTCTATCAACCGGTACATTGATACATCAATGGTTACTTTCACACATTATATTGCAGTTCAAGTAATGGCCAGCATCGCATTGCAATAACTATTTACATGAATAGTTATTTATGAGCAAATATTGGGGAAAACAAGTTAAGTTTACTTTTTTACTGTAAAAAAGCATTGTGAGTTTTGTAATTATTATCTCAAAAGAAATCATATTTAACTTGCTTGTTAAAAGGTTAATGTATTAAGTTATACAAAGATTGTGTTACAAAGGTGCTCTCGCACTTGTCATTGCCAATCCTTCTCTAAAGAGATGACAACATCTAGGTTCACTGCTCTGAAACACAGAAGCTATATGCATCCTCGTGTATTTTTTTGTTGTTTCTTCCTATAAAACCTGCATTTTCTTCGGCATTCATGTGTATAAGTCAGACTCAATCAATCCTTCAGATAAGCTTATTCCAATACATTTCAGTTTGTTGGGAAATCTAGAATAACATTATGTCACAGCTGATGGTTTCAGTGTTCAAGCGGGTTGTCATATGTCAGCAAATCTCAAATCAACACAGTGTTAGATACACTAAGAGAACGATCACTATGAATACTAGGTCACACTATCTGACAACTTTGAAGCAATACGTATCTTATATCACGTCTGATCATCGTATAAATAATTTATCATACAGCAACCGTTATAGCCGTAAATAACTTTCACAACAAGTATACTGAATAAATGTATGTTGTGTACTGAGTTGCTTTACTTAGAAATAACTTAAAAGTCATGCAATCTCTAAATCACTTACAATAATAATTTTTACTTTTGTTGATTAATTAATAATACCAAGAAAAGATATATCTTCAAAAATAGATGTCTTGCTTGTTTAACGTGGCATGTTATTTTCCAGGTTTATGCGCTGGACAATGGAAACAATATGTGTAACATCGCCGTATAAGGTTCTTACATGTCTAGTGAATGTATAGGTAAAGGTAAAATACACACACCAGGCTTCTTCGCCAACAAATGTCAACATTACCCACCTTGTATTTATATTTTTCATACATTGGGAAAATACTTCAAAATGCATTAGGCTTCTATCAGTTTAATCCCTTTTTGTATTGATTGAAATTGTCCTGTTAAATGTGTTCTTGTAAGTATATCAAAGTGTCTTTTGTAAACAAAGTATATATTATATCAGCTGTATGCGTTTATGTACAAACTAAAGAGCTTTACATTATCACATTATTCTTTGGTAGTATGATGATTGCAGGAAAAAAAGAAGTAGCAGTAAAAGAGTCTGCCAATTTCATTCCAATTGAAGTGAATATTGTTATCAGCTTCAGACAATACTTGTTCATATGCAAGTTTTAATGAAATGTGAAATACAAGATCAGAAAAGAAGGCCGACGTTCAATGCACGCAACCCCCACATGACCCAGCAACAAAGAACCACCTGCAAGGGTCCCAGCAGGACACAAAGCAAAAACATGACAAGGCATAAGGCAAAGAGCACCGACGGAAAAAGTCTTATTAAACGGATAACTATGTTGATTTTTTGCAAGTTTATTAACTACTTAAAAAATGGAAACATTCTTAATTTTTGCCTTCAGTGATACAATGTAATGCACTTTGTGAGTTAGACATGCATAAATGCTTTTGTATGACATTATCCTGAATTCTTCAGCAGACATTTTCAGAATTTACCCTAGTTTGCATTATTTATGTCGGTGATAAATAAGTTTTCAGAGCTGGTAAACATCGCGTTCTGTCTTAGCGAAAGTTATTTTGCATGACATAAAGCAAGAATGTTTACCTAAATAATATATTTCAGAATCTATAGCCTTGGTATTTTCTATGTGATCACGCGTTACATATATAAATCATTTTGATAAAGTTGCGGAAAATAAGCGTGTATGCTCAGGATTAATTATAATCGTGATTTGTAAAATATTTTCATGGCCATGATGAAATATAGTTGGAAATGTTTCATTATATGCTATTTGTCATTAAATATAATAGCATGCCAATGGTAAGAGATGTTGTATATTTCATATAAGAAAGGTATTTTTGAAAAATTAGAGGAAGGTTAAATTTCTTGAAATTTATTATTTTTTATGTTTTTCTACGGTTTGAGTGATGAGATATTACCTAAAATTGATGAAACTTTTCAGAAAGTAATTTATCATGCGAACTTGAGTCTTTATTGTTTTATCTTTTGTCATTCACTGTAGAAACACATTTTCAACTATCACGAACGGGAAATAGTTTCCAGAGAAAATAATACTTGAAACAAAAATAAAAAAAAACAACAAGAAAAAATTACTTGAAAACAAATATGTTGTTCAGCAATTCAGCCAATACATCTCATTTAAATACAGCTTACTATTTTCATTGCATACAAGATTAAATATAATTATATGACAACATATCAAAATTCGGATATATGCTCACAAGATTTTGTTTTTGAAATTGGAATATGTACGAACTCTCCGCACTAGCAACGGCTATTAAGTATTGTAGCATGAACATAGTTTAATCGGAGTTTCACTTATTGATGGTTTGTGTAAAAGGAACTTTATAAGTTTTAAATTGATATTTCTTTGAATGAAATATTTCAATCGCAAAAGTCTCTAATAACATAAACTATAATTTGCACATGAATGTGTTTTGTAGCCGAATTAAATGGATCGAAAATGGTAAACTTTTGAAAATGACAAACATGTTGTTTCTGTATAACTTTTGTTATAATGTGTTTAGATCTCTTGAATGTTATACAGAAGGGTGAACGTTGTAGTTAACACGCAAAACGCACGCTTGGGAAAAAACGCACGCACTTTGCACGCTATACAAACGGTTTGAAACGCGCGCACATAAAACGTTTTGTCCAAACGTTTCAAAACGTTCAACAGCAATATTTTGCCTATTATATTGATATATAACAATAAAGTTAGTAAATTGAAATAGTCTTGGTTTAAACATAGTTTATTTAGAATATTTATACATGTGTAAATAACAACATAACAATTATTATAGATTTGGTCCTTTGAATTTCACACATTTACAATAACAGTAAAACCGGCCGTTAATTACCGTTCACAAATAAGAAATGTTTCTCTGAAAATAATGTCGAGGGGATGTTATGGAGTCTTTTATCTGTGTATAATGCGCTAAATGACATAATCTTTTGTAATGTTCTCCAGACAACAAGTAGAGTAGACTGTACTGTACTGTACAATCATATGAAGTTGCCTATAAATTTTCACCACAAACCAAAACAATCATACTGTACCTTTTAAGTAAATTTACGTTACCCGTTTGTTGATAGTTCTGCAAAAACTTTTTCTTACACCCTGTCTGCTACTTTTCACAGAATGTTTTAATAACAACAACTTTGCAATTGAAGAGTAACTAAATTCTTGGCGTCTGTAAAATATAATTTAATTCCTAATATCCGGTGTGAATAACGCGCGTCGATGTCCGATGTTCATGATGGTCGTAAACTAGATCGAATGTTCGAGTTAACAACACTACATTTATGTTTTTTTAGAAAAGATTTTACTTGGAAAAAACACACTGTCAAATATCATATAAAGTTAACCATCATTTCGCTTAGACTATATGTTCTAAACTAATGACAGACGCTGACGCACGCTTTTTAAACGTTCTGGACCAAACGATAAACGGACGAATACGCACGCTAAACGATAGCAAACGCACGCTCTCAAACGCACGATGAACGAAAAACGATACACGAAAACAATAAACGTTAAACCCTTGTAAACGATGCACGCTTGAGAAAGCGTTTCATCAAACGCACATTGCACGATATACCCACGCATGTTACACGAAAATCGGACGCACAAAAAACGCTATTTTTGACAACCGAGACGTTCACCCTACTGTATGCTTAAAAATAATGTTTGTGTAAGACGATGGTTAGGAACTTCTGAATAATTGACCGTTTCCCAATTTTAATTATGTTTATTTAACGGTGCTCTTTATGTACACATCATAGTTATTCTAATAGTGTTGATCATTTAGAAATACGCATCACTCCCTATTTACTAATCTACTTTTTGTACCTTTATATTTATATTCACTTGTTTCAATTGTTTATGAATCACAGACCTGCGCCAGTAAAACGGATATTAGTTTCCGTTTTTAACAAATACCAGGATTATATACATAAAGGCGTTAGAAACTTCAGAGCATAAACCTTTCAAGTTTCTCATTTCAAGTCACGAAACAAAACTGCTAATGTTTCATTTGTCATCACATAAGATTCAGTTTTATTCAAAAATTGTTTAAACACTTTTAAATACAAAATTCACAATTGATTTCCTAGAGGTGTTTGATAGTTTCGTATCATATACCATTTATGGTAACATTTTAAGTCAGTAGATGTGACTTATAGATATCATTATTGACAACTTTTGTATTCAGAAATACAAGAAATTTATAGGACTTTGTCTTCTTTTCTAATCCTGTTTTGTCAGAATATTTGACATGATTTGTATATGTTGTAAACTGTTTTATGTCTATATTTTCTGAGAAATAAAATAGGTTTAAAGTACAGAAATACATTTAAATGACATTTTTACAATGATAAATGTACTTTATGATCGAGCGCACCAATCGCCTGTCTATAAGCAAGAAAAAACTCATTATTCAAGGAATGATATTGCAGTTGTTGCTGTAATACGATTTCATTCTTTAAAGGGACTTTATGTTTCACATACGAGGGCTGTTCAAAAAGTTCGTGGACTGCGACTCTACTGTTCACATCTTTTAATTTGCGTATATGATTTTACAAGATACCTATATGAACATATGTCCTTAATATACAGTGAAAAAAATCAATACAATATGTTTACAAATAAAAATTCTTTGACAGTTACAAATCACAAGGGGTGCACAATCCGGCGCACGCTGATGATGAAACAAAATGACGTTCGTGACGTCGAAATATAAATGAAAAATTTTACCAGCGTCATTGTTTCTGAAAGTACTCTTTTTAGTGTTCAATATCTGCGGATCATATACCAAAACCATTTTTCAGTTTGCGATGATGACCCGAGATATAAAGTGGTCATCTATTCGCTCCATTCTCCGTATAAAGGTCCGAGTGCCGCATACTTTCCGCTCTTTATCGGGATTTTTGAGTAATTTAGACACTAAACGGACAGTGTTATTAAGTTAATTCAATTGTTGATTGATAGTATCAATTTGAAACCGCCCTCGTCCGATCTTTAAACAATATGATTATCGATGATAAAGAAAATATTTTATCAACTGACAATTAGTCTATGCGGTAATCTACTGAACACCGGCTAACATTAATTATCAAACGGACCGGGGTAAATACAGGAAATACAAAAAATAACTACAAGTATTTATTGTAAATACGCATATATCCTGATGAATGAAATAAATTTTTATTTTAATTAAATTAAATTGTTTTGTCAGAATTGAATGCATAGACCCGATGCAGAAATTAAACATGTCGGACATCTCGCAAAACTGTCATAATGCCTGAACTTCTGTAAATCGTTTGCAATTGACGTTACAAACGTCCCAACAATTTGCCGCTAAAATTATTCGTCGCCCTTTCTGTCTGTGAGCATGTATTTGCCGTATTTGAATCGCTTGCGCGACCTGAAACCAAGAGACTTGCTCGACAACTCATTGTTTTTCGTTAATTTAATCAAGTTATAAAAATATAAAGGAGTATACCACATTTATTGGTAAAAATTTCCGAAAGAGCGAACTTCTACTTTTTAAACGGGGTTTATACTTCCCAACTTACCCGTCTGTCTACTGCTGCCCAAAACTTGTTTGTTCAGCTATTCAACGTCCAAATGACGCCAAAAGTCAGATTTATGTCATTTAAATATTAATAGATGATTACTTGTATTTAACTTCATAAAACAATCATTTAATTTGTTTCAACATTTGTATATATTTAAACATAATATGAAAATTTCGGCGTGCGCCGATGTTGCGTTGCCATGGTTATTAAAGTGCACATAACTCGTAAAGGAAATAAAAGTTAACAATAAAAGAAAATCTTACTTTTGAAAATAAAGACACTCTTTCGATTCATATCCACTAAGGGTGTTTTTATGAACCAAGTAAAGAATGACAGCAAAAATCCACGAACTTTTTGAACATACCTCGTACATATTTAATTCGTAAGAAATTTGAAACATGTACTTAGTATGATAACGTTTTTATTTAGATTAAAGCCATTGACCTCCAAATGGTAAAATGAGAAAAATGAAATAAAATTTTAAGTAAACAGTAAATACCGATCTACTTAGGTTCATTGTATAAATCCATCATTACTGACACATTGATTCAAGAAAGAATGTTGACCAAAGCGTTAATATATCGGTTTTTTCTTTTCCAAAATTCACTACGTTACTAACGCTGTAGCCAATATAAATTGGAGAAGATAATTCATTTAACGCGGTCACAAATAGTTAAGTAAACGAATACATGATTACTTTTCTTGGAAACTGTTACAAGATAGCAAAAATAAAATGTTTTTGACAAATAAAATATATAGCATTTCTGATGTATAATGAAATCTAAACACAGCATGCATGCGCAGGCTGGTCTGGGTCCATGCTGGTCGCAAACCCATTATGTTGGTTTTGCCATGGCACGGCTCATATATACTTGTGTGTATTGCCTAGTTCTATTACAAAATACGCAAGTCTCTGTCGATCTACAAATCAAATATGAAGAGCAGTATTTGTATTTAAAATCCTTTAGAGAATTATAAAACAAAGATCGCTTTTAGCAGAATTTAAAATGAATAAAAATAACTAGTGTTAATAATTCTCTTCAGTATAATAACCATTTGTGTTGTACTAGTTCCTTAAGATTAGTGTTAGTTTGGTTATACATTAAACAGTTTAAGCAAATTGAAAATGCTTGTAGCTATAATATATCTACTACCTTACAAAATCAAATTAAATTAAAAACTTTGCAATGCTAAGCAATGTATCTAAAAGCTTTAATTTGTGAAAAACGTGTGTTCATTGAAATGAATTGTATTGTTATTATTCTTAAACAAAAATCTTTGAAAATATTTTATATATATATATTATATATATATATATATATATATATATATATATATATAATATATATATATATATAGATATATATATATAATATTATATATAATTATATATATATATATATATATATATATATATATATATATACTTATGTGCATTGCGTAGTTCTATACCAACGTACGCAATAGTCTGTCGATTTACAAATCAAATATGAAGAGCAGTATTTGTATTTAAAATCCTTTAGAGAATTATAAAATAAAGATCGCTTTTAGCAGAATTTAAAATGAAATCAATAAAATATAACAAGTATTAATAATTCTCTTCAGTATAATAACAATTTGTGTTGTACTAGTTCCGAAAGATAATTGGTAGTTTGGTTATACTTTAGACAGTTTTAGCTTATTGAAAATACTTGTAGTTATAATAAATCTACTACCTTACAAGATCAAATTAAATCAAATACTTGGCAATACTAAGCAATACATCTAAAAGCTTTTGTTAAGTAAAATATGTTCAAAATAATTGAATTATATTATTATCATTAATATTGTTAATATTATGGTTGAGTTTTTCGTCGCACTTACACTGTTAACACTGTAGTGGTCACATGGAGACGTTACAGCTTTTCTTGTAAAAGAATACCTCGAGGGCCTCTTCGTTGTATAACTTTAAGCACAAGCGGACACGTGAATAGAACCACTAACTTTCTGTAATCTACCTGGAAAGCTTCCCCACGTGTTATTTAAAGTCCCTGTTTGCGGAATTCAAGTCTACAGATATGAGGGGCAAGTGGCGTTTAGTTATACACAGACCATACTCAAAATAATGTGGGATAAACATTTTTACAGATGCATATATCCTCTAGATCTTCCGTCGCAACGTGATCATGGTGACCACCACCGTGTAACCACAAGATCACCATCACCCCTAAATTATTGATGTGCTAAATTTTAAATGAATGAACTAACAACTTCACAGATATATACATCCATACACGTGTAGGAAAGGTAAAATAAAGAAACAAACATTTTTCCCCCTTAAAACGTGATTCTTAATTCAGTCACTTTAAGTTAGATTGACTTCAAACTTGGTATGCATGCTTCTTTCAATAATCTGAAGTACATTGCACAAGGACCGGTACTTTGCACTTCTTAATTTTTGAGTTATTGCCCTTTGTAAATTTTTATACTTTAATTTTGTCGGGCCATTTCTCTTCAACTATTAAAGCTATGGACTTGAAACTTCATAGGATGATAGATCTTATTAAGAAAAAGTGCAGTGCACAAGAACCGGTACTCTGCACTTTCTAATTTTTGAGTTATTGCCGTTTGTTAATTTTCATACTTTATTTTTGTGCAGGTCATTTCTCCTAATGTATAAAAGCTATGGACTTGAAACTTCATAAACAAGTGCAGTGCACAAGGACCGGTACTCTGCATTTCTTATTTTTTGAGTTATTGTCCTTTGTTAATTTTCATACTTTATTTTAGTCCAGGTCATTTCTCCTCAAGTTTGAAAGCTATGGACATGAAACTTCATAGGACGATAGATCTCATTAAGAAAAAGTGCAGTGTACAAGAACTGGTGCATTTCTTATTTTTGAGTTATTACCCTTTATTAATTTTCATATTTTATTTTCGTCCAGGCCATTTCTCATAAATCATAAAAGATATGGACTTGAAACTTCATAGAATGATATATCTTATTGATAAGAAGTGCAGTGCACAGAAACTGTTGCTCTGCACTTCTTATATTTTGAGTTAATGCCCTTTGTTAATTTTCATATTTCATTTTTGTCCTGGCCATTTCTCCTAAACTATGTTGTTCACAAGGCGACACATCCGACTCGCGGAGTTCTAGTTTTGCGATACAAATAGCTTTAAATTACAGTTTAGATGTGCACCCAATTTTCTTAAACACAAACGACGCAGAACGTCTGGTAACTCCGGTTCACCAGAATATTGTGAAATATGTTAAATTAAATTAACTAGCAATAGAAAATCAGCACATGGGGAAAGTAAAATGTATTTTCGTCAGACTAATATTTGTTACTTCTGACTTACAGATTATACTATTCCAATTGAATGTCACTATGCTAACAATATAACTCCCTATTGAGCCGTTCATATCAAGATATATCAATCCGATTTTTTTTCATGCATTAATTGAATTGTCCATTCATGTTCCCTGGCGTTGTTGTGGCGTAGTAGGCAAATGTAACTTAAAAGCACACACTTATATGTATTATAATAAATGTAGCTCGGATGTTTAAATGTTTCATTTGTTTTAACTGTGAAAAAAGAAGATATATATTAATGTGTACGTATGTCACGCACATAGAACTTTTTTTAATATAATAGGTTACCCTAGTAACAAATTATGTAATCATTGTCCTTGGTTTTACATACTTTTCATTAATTTTGCAATATTCGTGTAAGTATTGTATAATTGCTTCAATTTGAATAAGTATGACAAATGATAATGTGTGCATTTGGCTGGTTATTTTGATTGTGTTGTAATCGAAAATGTCTAACAATTTAATATGTTTTGTATTCACACCAAGAGAAGAAAAGTGCGCATGTCAGCTATAAAGGTTGTCCTATACTTTATCACACTGTTATTATATTTTGTTATCATTAATTCTAATATGCCTAATGTTGAGAACTGAATGCCGCTTAAGATGGTGTTAGCGGGATTAAGAGACATTGCACGTAGCACGTTTTTTATGAACAGATGAAATAAAAGCGGATTCTGCACTTTTCAAATATTCGTTCTTGTCATTTCTCCTGCGAGATCCGATTCAAGAATGTTATTAGGCTTAAATACATTTATTAATTACTGTAACTGTGCTTTTATGTCATGAAATTTTTTACCTATTGATTTGGTATTTGTCTAATTGCAATAACTCACCACACAATGTTATTCATTGCGACGGTTTGAAGTAGTATTGCCCAAAAACATGTCAATTAACTGGCAGCCATACTCTTATATGTTATTACATTGTATTAGAAGCTGTATTAATAATTTGGTAACAAATTGTTACTTTAGTATAATATCCTCGCAGCTTAAGGAGCCAGGCCTGTGTGTGTTACTCTGATATATACAGATTTGAATTGAAATTGTATGAGGTCGATGAAACTCTTCATTTCAAATTAATATGTTTAAAATAACGTTTTATAATATCATAATAATTATATAATTTAAAGTCAAGTAGCAGTCGAAGAAAACTTTGCATCAATATCGTGGTTAATAATATCAAAACATTCTAAACTTACCTTTTTGTTTCATTTATTTACAAGCATTTGAGTAATTTCCATATTTCGACCCAGCCAGCCAATCAGACAATGCGTCAGTTGATGTGAAAGTGTGTCAGTCGGTTGGTAGTGTATCAGTAAGTGTTTCAATATGCTTTTCACTTTGTTGATAATTCTTTCACAATTAGAATAGTGTTTCTTATAAAACAGAGTGGGCAAATGAACCGAAATGTTGCACATTAGTTATTGTAAGTTGTTATAATTGTCACCTTATTAGCTACGTGTCTGTATTTACCTAATTGCAAAATAATTATTTGTTGGAAACAGTAATCAAACGTTATGTTGAAATGAAATTTCGAGGCTATCTCAACGCCTTTTGCAGAAGCCATTTGTGACCTGCATAAGGGGTTGAATTTGTAGATACCTATCCTGAATTTCATTTCAATAAAGAACTTTAAATATGTTCACAGGGCCGCAAGTTAATCAAAATAGGTCACTTTTCTTCGGCTTTCTACTATTATTAAATACTTTTTTTCTTACATTAATTATACGAATAAGATTTGCGAATTCCGTATCATCTGCCATTACATGTTGCATTGTTTTCCTTTGTTTGGTCTAGTTAACAAGTCAACATTTCAAGTTTTAGCTCAGTCATATAGATACAAGTTTGCATTTCTTGATGTTTGTGTATTCCAAGGCAATTTGGACAAATGATAGACGTATTAAAAGTCCCTTGGGTAATTGTATTATTACTTGTGCAAATCAACTAGACTTGTGTAGAGATATCACAATTTTAATATGTTTGATATATCTAAGTGTTTTTTATATTCTCTCGGGTGATCATAATAGCTGACTTTGAGCGTATTGCGTATTATATCTTACGCCAAGTCTTACTTTAATTAGGAAAACATACAGTGAACGAAAAAATACAATATAAACATTCTGTCTTCATAAGATAAAACAGTTCTTAGAATTATTATTTAAACTAATTAATCTTCTTTCCTCTTTCGGGAGCGGGATGAGAGAGACTAAATTAAACGATAAAAATACGAAAGGAAATATAGATCAGTTATTATAATACATTTACGAATCTTTTAGAATATCATGGAAAAGAGTAAAATTGTATGAAGGTTTATCCTGTAATATGAAAACATTTTAAGAATATAAGAGCTTAATATATAATTATCCAAGAAAACTCTTATAACTATTAAATTATACATAAACAGATTGCCTGATTTGAATAAAACATCATGTCGGAATCCTAACCCAATCAAAGAACTACATATCCATTAGACTTGAATTTATTTGTTTAACCAATATTTGTCGCTCTCAATAAAAGGCAAGTTTCATGTATTTAATCGTTGTTTTGTTCAACAATTTTGTATTTTGATTAACCTGGATACAAACTAAATAAATATAAGTCTTTAACAAATTTAATTGATTTTACAACGAAAATAGACGTTAATTTCCTGAAATGCATTCAGAATTTTTACATGCTTATACGATTTCCTTAAATGTGTACGTTAATTAAAAAAAATATATTTATTTTTTAATGCGTTATTAGATCAGTATATGGTTGCCATGTCTCTACATTATGACAACTTTCTCTTTATTTATTAGATTATTTTATTTTATTTTTGTTTTTAAATTATCGTTTTGGTTAAAAAATTTGCAAATATAAAATAAACATGAGCAGAATTATACCTTGATTGAAAAAACAGCGGTTTACAAAGCAAAGCTTAGTCTATTTTTCTAACTGAAATATATGATTGATTGATAGGACAACACAAAAAATAGAATACAAAATAAATTCAAATACACATTATCATTAAACCGTACTTAAACACATTGTTAATGGACTTATGTTGTTGTTTTTCTTTTATGCAATTACGCCTCACATTCATTCATACTTTTAAAGTTGCTTTTAAGACCAATTTACCAAATAAATGTGGTTAGCTTCTGAACACAAATTTGATAAGACTATGTAAGTGCTTAAAACCAATTATGTCATTGATGAAAATAGGTTAATAACCGTCTTGTCTTATTTTGGAGCTTTCATTAATTTAGGATAGATATTTTCTTTTAAAGGAAAAATCAAGGGTTCATCGACCTATGTTGACTATGACTATATGAGTGTGCTTCTTTAGTCTGATTAAATCATACGCTTGTGTAATTATATGTTATAAACTTCGAGAAAAGGGCGTTCTCATTTTCCCAATTATAACTGCCAGATACAATGTCAGTCATTATTATGTAATAATAGGAGTTAATGTATAATCGAATACTACGATTAACTGACAGACACTCGAGTCTGCTCTTAAATTGAAAGCGTCTCAGCAATATTAAAATTTCTCTTGCGGGAGCGGGGTGAGAGGATGGATACAAGGGGCGTTTTAAGGTATAAAACATTTATTAAAAGTTAAAATTGTTGACATGAAAATTAGGATTCAACCACATGACGATTTATACATTTAAATTATTGAAAGTTTGTCGCGTTTCAACAACATGAATTCATATTCGTGTGTTTTATTAGAATCTATGATTGTAATGCTATATATCTACGTACAAAAAAGACATGTATCATGAAAGAAAAATGTTTCATTTTCCCGTAGAATCAAATGGCACATGCACAGCATAGTATGTTCTATTCTGTTAACGTACTAAAATCATGAGTGTTAACATAAACCTTCCATGTTACAACTCGTTTGTGAATCTACTATAGATCATGAAAAAAAAATTACCGTTTATAAATTTCATTAAAATGTTAATCAGAAAAAAGGTTAATGGCTTTTAATGTTGTCAGATCATTTACAATGATTCAGTTTTGAAATGTTACAAATTGCAATATTGTTTTTAATGTCTGTATTTTCTTAGTTATATCATTCAGACAATGCATGGGATAAAGTAAATGGGCAGAATTTGAATGACATGTGCGAATAATGAAGGAAACACTTATCACAGCATGTGTCCGTAGATTTTGCTGAATGATACTAATAACGCTGTTAGCGATTAAAAAATGATAAATTTGTGTGTGCTTTTTACATGAACTATCATATTTAATAGGCACCGCTATTAACAATAATACAAGACGCTGCTTCTTTATATTAATTGGCATATATTTATATAAATTAAATATGGCGATATATTAGGCAAAGTAACATACTTTAGAAAGATCTTATGAATCAGATATATCTGAGAATGATCATTGTGAAAGGTCTACTCAGGACTTATGTGTTGATGTTTGAGACATAGTTTAAATATTACACGTTTTTCCTAAGGAACTGTATTTTGCTTTTCTGGTTTGGTTGCATTTTGTGTCAAAGATGCTTGAATAGATATGATACTAGTTACTTTTAAAGATGTTCATCAATTTTTAAAGTTTGCACATGAGGCTTTTTTCAACATTTAAAAGTTTATGTTTTAAAATAGCCTCCATAGTCCCCTTAAATAATTTATTTATTTCTGTTAAATGCATACAATTTGTAATTTCTATTGGGCACTAATATTAAGAAATATTAAATATTAAGTGAAAAAAAATCAAATCATTCAATCAAATACAATATTGACTTAAAAGAATTCAGTTTATGGAATCAAAAAATTATTATAGATATATATCTAAGGCAAACCATATAAGTGATAAGAACATTCTGGTGAGATTGTCTGTGTGTTGTATGCTACGTCAAACGACGGCATTATCATGTCGTTAATTCAAGATTATATTCATTATTTCTTGTCTTAATGTCTGCTTTATACTTGTTCTACTGCATGGACATTAACACCGTCATTTTAAATTAAAATCTTATGTAGGAAGAAAAATGTCCATTCGTCAAGAAGTACACGTATATAAGGCTTAAACACATGATCAGGAACTCAACTTGTTTATATGTTTATACTTTGGAATTATACATTAGAAATTAATTTTGCTCATGGATCAAATATATCTTAATATGATTGGTAACAAGGTTTCGTATTGATGCATTTTTTGTAATTAAGGTTTGTTACTTAACACAACTTTTTAATTTAAGTTCAACGAACTAAATGTATTGTGTAAATCTTAATAAAAAAAAAGAAATCAAAAGTGTTTTTTTGAATTTCTGTGGATTTATTTATTATAGGTTTATTCAGCACAATACAAATAAGGCAATATAATTTGAAAACTAATTTTCTTTTGTATAAACAACCAATTCGATATATGTTCAAATTTGAAAATTCAATAGTTAAGAAAACATAATCTGTTTAAATATTTCATTTGTTTTTCATTTTTATAAAGTGCTTTTATTGTCTCAAATATAATCAAATAATTTGTTTAGAGAAGAAACTTCCATTTCACGTATTATGTCAATATATAAGTCTCTATTTTTGGTGGTCTTGTTTTATTATTTCTAATGCATTTTGATAGCAAAATAACAATGCTCATTAGAAAGGCAATGCTTAAAGATAGAATAATACCCATATTTGACTCATAATTAAGCTCTCTTTATTATTTAACTATTGATATGTATGAATAAAAGAAATAAGGATGTTATCTGAAGTAGTCATTATTATTTATTCTATTCCTAGCTTTAGTTATTAAATCAAAACTGCGATACCATTAAATATGAAACCAAAGTGTACAATGATTAAGTTCTATAACATATAATGCATCTTATGCACCACTGATAAAACAATGAAAATATCATGTTCAAATTTCCTATAAAAATGATAGTAGAAGAAAAACAAACGTTGTACGGGTAATTAACTAACTTCAATATGAACAAGTGATGATACTTAATATGCACAGTTTTGCTCGGAATAAATACACACTCGTTACATTTTCATTACCCTAATTATTGTAGAATTATTTCATTTGGATGACTGTGCAGTTTCTTGTGCGTGTGAGACTGCATTAACAATTCTGTTTCAATATTATGACAATGCTCAAGGCACAATGTTTGCCTGATTAAAGCAGGGTTGAATGTTCTGTTTGTTGATAAACAGACGTCACATAAATCTTAATATACATTATATACATTATCCGGGTTTTTGAAACATATATGATGGTCATGAATGCCACTTATAACTATGAAAGTCAAAACAGAGCCAAATATCTTAGACTAGTTTTATTATGTCACCTTGAAGCAAAATAAATTGAACAAAATTAGTTTACGAATGAATGAAAATATTGAATTGATAAATTAACGTCATGTCTGGAAACGATTTAATAAGTATCAATGACGTTATGTAAAGCAGAAAATAGAAATAAGGTCAGATTACAGGTTATAAAAATAACCTTGTTATGAAGTAACAAAACCGGCAAAATTTAAACTATTGAAGGTTTGGTTTGACGGTTCATGGACGTTACAAAGACAGTACAAGCCCAAGCACTAGCTTAAACTGAAATCAACATTTAAACATGTAATGATAAAATGTTGACTTGAGAAATATCTGCAGATGTGAAATCATGGTGGCAGAACCCTCTACATTCGTATCATTCCATAACAAGCGTCATAGAATCCTCAAGTAAAA
>NW_026851582.1:0-25288 GCF_026571515.1 Ruditapes philippinarum
AAAACTTGCAATTTAGTTATCTGTATGAAAGTATAGGTGCCGTTTTTGTTCAGTTTTTTCCTACTCATATGGCACATTATGATGTTTCACAGTCAGCGCTTCTTTCAGCCGATAGACAATGTACACGCTTTAAATTTGTTGTAACAATATAACATGAAACATATTTTCTAAAGAAGAAAGCCGATTCACGTTTTTGCTGAGGCTAAACGTGCCTCATTAATGTATGAATTATTTGTAGATAATGCAATATAAAAATATAAATCTAAAAGCACAATCCTATCTTGCTTTTCGTAGTACCTACATTTTCAGTTTGACATAAAATTGTTTTATTTTAAAAGCAGAATGCAAAGTTCGCATTTTTATTTATCATAATATGTTGTTACAATTTTACAGATGCGAAACAATGTGTCTCTGTGAAAAGGGCAGGCTAAAGGTTTCAACAGCACCGGCCGAAAAAGTGGAGATATAATTTCAGCATTGAACAAGGGCAGGGCAATATATATATGTACATGTGTAGCGTTGTCAGACTATATGGATAGTCGGGCCTCGGTGACAAAAATGATGAAATAACATTGTGTTTTTTTCAGTGTCTTAAAATTCAGAAGATTCATTTTATTTTAAAATGTCTTTTTACAATATTTTTTTTACAAAACTTCCATGGTAAAGTAAGTGCAATTTAGCATTGGTAAGATATTTATTTGAATGATTGGTTTTCAGTACAGAAATGCAAATACAATGTAAATAAATAATAATTATTTGTGTAAAATATATTGCAATTTTGAATTATAATATGAGTTTAGATAGATTCATACAACTTTAATCTTGGTAGAGCTAATTTTTAAGAATATTTAATTGAATCTGACTTAAAGTAAAAAAAAATATTTATCATTAGCGGGTGGGGTAATGTTTTATACCAGTCTAAATGATGATGTATAGATTATGAAGTGTTGCGACTTTTTGAATGTAATCAACATTGGTTGAAGTGTTTTGGATTAAATAAAGCATGTTTGTGTATTAATGTGTTACTTTGTTAATGACCATATTTGCGTAGAATATCTGGGTTATTAAATTTCACAGATTTTTCTAATTGAAAACACATGATTTCAAAACATGACATTTTTAGCATTTTATACTTCGATTTTTTTGAGGACTTTTTTCCTGCAGCAAACACTTATATAGTAGATAACAAATATGCAAATATCTTTTCTAAAGGAATTTGTTTGAGGTTGGGTCTTATTTTTGGCTAAAATGCCTAGCCTATAAACACAACCATTATAATAATGGGACATTTTTGTCATTTGAACACATTATGTATCATAAATTTATATGTTCTTTGTAATAATTGGTAGATAATTAAGAAAAGGATTCATCGAGTCGTCTGCAATTCTCTTGTAATTTGAAGTGGTTCCAGATTTTAAAACATTATTATTTTTATTATTATTATCATTATTATTATATACCACATTTCTATAGCAATCTTTTCATAAATAATAAATGTTCAAGAGTGCTTTAAATTAAAACTGATAAAACATAATCATATATACGGCATAAGGTAAAATATTAAATAAGTAAACAATAAATGATAATCTAAAACCAGGCAAGGAAGGTAAGAAATACAAACACAAAATAATTATTACACACGTATCATTGGTAATATTAGCTAAAATATTAAACACAACCATTATAATAAGAGGACTTTTTTGTCATTTTAACGCATTTTGTATCATTAATTAACATGTACTTTGTATCAGTTGGTAGATAATAAGGAAAAGGTTTCATCGAGTCGTCTGCAATTCTCTTGTAACTGTGTTGTGTTTCAAGATTTAATGCTTATTTTGTTTATTAAATACCACATTTCTATTCAATCTTTTCATAATTAATAAATGTTCAGGCGTGCTTCACATAACTCTGATAGAACATAATCATATATATGACATAAGGTACAATATTAATTTCGTAAACAATAAATGATAATCTAAAACCATAAAAGGAAGGTAGGAAATACAGAGTTTGAAACAAAATAATAATTACACGTGCATCATTGGATATTTTTGCTATAATATTAAACACAACCATTATAATAAGATGACTTTGTTTGTCATTTGAACACATTTTGTATCATTGATTTACATGTACTTTGTATCAATTGGTAGATAATTAAGAAAAGGCTCCATCGAGTCGTCTACAATTTTCTTGTCATTTTGTTGTGTTTCCAGATTTAATGCTTTATGCTTTTATTATTATATACCACATTTCTATATCAATCTTTTCATACTTATTAAATGTTCAAGAGTGCTTTACATAACTCTGATAAAACATAATCATATATATGACATAAGGTACAATATTAAATAAGTAAAAAAATAAATGATAATCTAAAACCAGTAAATGAAGGTAAAAAATACAGACACAAAATAATAATTACACACGTATCATTCCCCCTTCTGGCAGAGATTCCAATCTTGATTTTTATATTGAAGCAATAACAAATGAAATTCTGTCAAACAGTAAACACAATAGTTATAAAACAAATTTATCACCAGAAGAGTTAAAAGCCTTGCAAAGCCTACAAAAATATGAAAATATCATTATAAAAAAAGCTGATAAAAGTTCGGTTATTGTTGTTATGAACCGTACTGACTACATTAGAGAAGTTCACCGACAGCTTGAAAACGACCAATATTATAAGAAACTTGAAAATAATCCAACTGAACAATTTAAAAAAGAAATCTATGAGGAAATTTATCAAATGGATAATATAAGTTACTCTATTAAAGAATCTTTGGTTCCTGATAGTGACAATAGAGTTCCAGCTTTTTATATTTTACCTAAAATCCATAAACAATTCAATTCTGATCTACCACTCGGTTACCCTGGAAGACCAATAGTATCTGGATGCGGTTCATTAACTGAAAACATATCATCGTATGTCGATAATATACTCAAACCACACATGGAAGCATTACCCTCATATGTCAAGGATACTACAGATTTTATCAGAAAAATACAAAACATAACAAATATTTCAACAGAATCATTCTTAGTTACAATGGATGTATCATCTTTATACAGTAATATACCTTATAATGATGGAATCAAAGCATGTCAGTACTACCTTAATCAGAGAACAGGACAACAACATTCAGTTAAAGACATTTTACATCTTATTGAAATAGTGCTTACAAAAAACAACTTCCAGTTTGGTGATGATAACTATATACAACATTTAGGAACAGCTATGGGAACTTAAATGGCACCATCTTATGCTTCATTATTTATGGGAAAATTTGAAATGGACTTTTTAAATACATGTAAAAGAAAACCCTCAATATGGCTGCGATTTCTTGATGATATTTTTTTTCATTTGGGACCACAGTGAAGAGGAGCTTATTACATTTTTTAATGAAATTAACAACTATCACAACACTTTTAAATTTACTTATAACTACTCAAAAACAAATGCAACATTTCTAGACGTAAATTTGGAAAAGAAAGATAACTGTGAAATTGAAACTAGTGTCCATGAAAAAATAACAAATGCCCATCAATATATTGATTTTTTTTCATGCCATCCTTTGTCATGTAAGAAAGGAATTCCATTTAGCCAGGCTAAACGATACAGACGAATTACATCAAATAACAACATATATGAAAAAGACTGTGACAAACTACGAGGTTATTTCCGTGCCAGAAACTATCCAGAAAATATCATTACAGTCACAATTACCAGAGCATCATTTTTATCGAGGGAGGATACATTAGAATTAAAAGACAAATCAGAAGAACGGGAAAATATTATCCCCTTTGTGTGTACATATAATCCATCTTTACCCAATATAGGTAAAATAATTAACCAATATTGGAACCTATTGAAATTTTCTCCAAATGAAAGTGTACGTAAATTATACAAATACAAACCATTTGTTGCTTATAAGAGACCAAGAAATTTACAAGACAATTTAGTTCATACTCATTTAAATGCCAAATTCATGGTTGGTTCAGTATCTAAATGTTGTCGACCTCGTTGTACTCATTGTAATAATATTGTTGAATCTTATAATTGTTCAAGTACTACTGTACCTAAAGAATTTGCTATAAAAC
Organism: Ruditapes philippinarum; assembly: GCF_026571515.1. NCBI lineage: Eukaryota > Metazoa > Mollusca > Bivalvia > Venerida > Veneridae > Ruditapes > Ruditapes philippinarum. The sequence continues at coordinate 4,102 of NW_026851582.1, forward strand.
GTGATTTTTCATATATATATCGTATCTTTAGATGTCATTTATCTTATAACTTGTAAAAAATGTAAAAAAACAGTATGTTGGTCACACTCAGCAAAAATGTAGTCAAAGAATGAATAGCCACAAATTTGATATTAAACACTTTCCTGACACTATTACCAATGTATCTGAACATTTTAATTCTGAAGAGCATTCTATCAAAGATTTTCATTTATGCCAATTGATAAAGTAAAGAATAGTTGGCAAAGCTTATTAAAAGAAACTCCATGGATGTATAAGCTAGGTACAATTATTCCTGATGGCATGAATTCCAAAATACTTTATTAATTTTGTAGATTATAATTCTTCATTTTAATTTTTTTTTAATAAAAATTGTATTTTCTATTTTTTGCTTAATATGACTTAAAACTAATTTCATGTCAATATGTAGTTTATGCTGGTTTTCTTATTTGACATTGCTTTTTACTGCATCTTTACCAGTGTTTTGTATCTTTTATAAAGATCCTACATATAACATTTATACGCCAAATTATGTAATACATTTTGACGTCGTTGTCCTTGACGTCATTTGTCGTTGACGTCATTTCCTGTAAACAAAGTATACCTGATGAAGACTTTGAGTCGAAACGTTGTATATTTTTCAAATAAAATAATTACATTTTTAAATTGAAACTGGAGTTGATTTCTATATTCAAACTTACACGTATCATTGGTAATTTTTGCTATAATATTTAACACAACCATTAAAATAAGAGGACATTTTTGGTCATTTGAACACATTTTGTATTATTACTTTACATGTACTTTGTATCAATTGGAAGATAATTAGGAAAAGGCTTCATCGAGTCGTCTACAATTTTGTTGTTATTTTGTTGTGTTTCCAGATTTAATGCTTTATTTTTTTATTATTATATACCACATTTCTATATCAATCTTTTTATAAATAATAAATGTTCAAGAGTGCTTTACATAAAACTGATAAAATATAATCATATATATGACATAAGGTACAATATTAAATAAGTAAACAATAAATTATAATCTAAAACCAGTAAATGAAGGTAAAAAATACAGACACATAATAATAATTACACACGTATCATTTGTTATATTTGCCATAATATTAAACACAACCATTATAATTAATAAGAGGACTTTTTTGTCATTTGAACACATTTTTATCATTAATTTACATGTATTTTGTATCAACTGGTAGATAATTAAGAAAAGGTTTCATCGAGTCGTCAGCATTTCTTTTGTAATTTTGTTGTGTTTCTAGATTTTAATACTTTATTTTTCATTATTATTATTATTATTATTATTATTATTATTATTATTATTATTATTATTATTATTATATACCACATTTTTATAGCAATCCTTTCATAAATAATAAATGTTCAAGAGCGCCTAAGATAAATCTGATAAAACATAATCATATATATGACATAAGGTACAATATTAATTTAGTAAACAATAAATGATAATCTAGAACCAAAAAAAGGAAGGTAGGAAATACAGAGTTTGAAACAAAATAATAACTACATCAGTATCATTGGTAATATTTGCTATAATATTTAACACAACCATAATAACAGGAAATAGATAAATACAGAATCCCTAAAGAAAGTTCAACACGGCAAATGTAAAAATGTTGCAGGCTCGGTTTGATTGAGCCTGTTCAAAACCTTTTTGTCATTTCAACACATTGTAGGAGAGACTCTATTTCACTAAATGTATAGTATTCTACATGAGCTTATTTTACCATCTTGTTCACACAACCTTACTGAGTGAGATTTCAGTTCGTCTTCTCTGATAAACTTTTGTTATTTTTGCGGGACGTAACTTTAAATTGTCAACATTGACACCATTGATAGTATCCCGGGGATATTTCGGGGGACATCTCATGCGCCTAAATTGGTTCAGCAAGAACATATGGTACTGGCATTTCAATTTCCTCTAAAATGTTCCAGATCGGTGTCACGTACGTTTGTTTTGTCCTCTCGTTCCGGCCAGTAAGAATACCAAGTGCAATTAGACCTTTCCTTTCATCTCTAACAAACACCATAGCACCGGAATCACCGGGTTTAGAGAACTTTCCGCGACAATCTCTTATCTCTATCTGGTCGGCAAGAGAATACTGCAATATTTTTTTGCGGACTGCTTCTGTACTGTGCTCATCCAAATTTAATTTCACTGCTTGACCATAACAATGATATCTTCCAGAAGTTAAATATGATTTCATTCCGTATTTGACGACCTCGGTGGAAGGTGTCAGTTTCGCTGTTTTCGAGTCTTGCATAACATACTTTGGATAATATCTCATTTCTGTATTTGAAAATAAAGAAAATTATTATAATAAGAAAAAAAATGATTTAGCCAATACCGTAAAAAGTAGCTATGATAATAAAATAATTGACGTCACAGTGAAATTTTAATTAACTTAAATACATAAAGTCTATGAGCACAAGGAAAAACGCATCAACCGCTGTAGTGTAGTGGTAAGCAGACTGGATCGGCAATACAGAGTCCTGTGGTTCGAGTACCGGCTGCAACGGATTTTCGTGTGAATTTTCTGTATATACATTATTTCATTTGATTCATCATTTTTGCAACTGTTTTAATGTAAAGTCAAAAATAATATGTTTTTCCTGATGTTATTTTTCGGCATTTATCAGTCAATATTTTATAAAATCACAAATCTGATAATAGTTGTTTGACTATTGACTTTTTTAATATTATGAATTAAAAGTACACAACAAAGGTACAAGTTATTTTACCATTTCTTCCATCAGCCGTGGCAACATCTGGAAAAGCAGTTGTCTTTGGTTTACGTTTCTCATCAACTTTGAATAACGCAATGTCCATACCGCAGTTATGACTGTTTTTGCCAAACAACCTGATATCACATATTTCTCCACAAAGGTCGGGTTTTAAAGGCTGGAAACATTGAATTGTACCCAGTGACTCTATGCCTTTTTTTCTGTGGTAAATCTCGCCAAAATCTTTAAAAGTTAACAAAACATGTGCGCAAGAAATTGCACACAAGCCATCTTTTGGATGATTAACAAAGCAACCAAGTGTGCCCCCATCATGCATGTTTGATGATATTTGACATCCGATTTTTAAATCTTCATGCTTCTCACATGGTCCAGCAGCCATAGCAGTTGCACATTGACCTTCTCTTACATCAGTTACAAATGCCGTATTATCGTATTTTATCTGTTCCGGTAAAACGTCTTCTCCAATTGGGATGTAACCCTTAACCTCAACATAAAAAACAATAAAAACTGCTTGTTCAGGTGTTTGCAGTTTACGCAATTTAACTGGACTTACAGATGTGCTAGTGAGATTGCTATGAGCTTCCATGAAGTCAGGGGAATTAATGCGCAAGCACTCACAAGCTCTTTGAAACATTTCTTCGGATTGGTATGCTGTGCGATTTTCGCATTCCATTTCTTTTATAGCCTCTTCATTGTTTTGTTCTACAACATACCAGTGATAACGGCTCCTAATTGTTGTCGGTTTTGAAGTTTTAATAACAAAAATAACATTTTTGTTAGGGTCATCATGCTTGAAGCAGGCTTTTATATATTCAATTTCTTCATGTTCCTCCTGCAAGAGTATTTCAATTCTCTGGCATATATCTTTGACGATATCCCGAGTTTCATTGCTATAACTAAAAATGTTTACAGCAAGTTGTAATTCCTCTGGACCTGGTAAAATGTCGTCGTCTAGCATTTTTCTTGCTGCCGTGACATCTTTTTTCTGTATACAGTCTTTCCATTTGAGATCTTCATCTATCATTTATAAAGGTAATTTTATTAGAGAAAATATCATGTTTCTGCTTAGTTTAAGTCGTTATCCATAAACTGGCAAAGGCAATAAAGATACCCATTTCATATGTTTTAAATAAGTACATTACACAGAAAAGTGTGAAATGTGACGTTTTTTACAACCGCTCAGAGGGACAAAATATGTGGATATTTTCTGAATTGGGCCAACAATAAAGTTACGTTTTTTCCCCTTCCCGACCCACTAAAATAAGGGTTGGTTGGATAGGTTTGTTATGTAAATAATACTAAATAAGCTGAATATAATTGTATAATGTACTATTATTATTAATTTATTAAGTGCAATAGTATATTTACATGCATTTCCATATTCACAACTGACATATGCAACAGATAAGATTGTACCTTTTTTTTGTCTGAAAGAAAAAATACTTCCATCCCCTAAGAACCTGAATAAATCTTTTGGGTAGGGGCAAATTTGTTGGGTAGGTAGGGATGGAGAAACAAATTAATTTTTTAGGCCTTGTTGTGCGATATATAGCTTATTCATTAAAAACACACTAAAAACACACTGTTTTCATCTGAGCACGGAAGAAAATAGTGGACAAATAGAAGGCGACGTCAAAAGTTAAACAACTGCACGAACACTGCCCAAGTTGTAATTCAAAATAATAGTCATAGGTATCATGGATGTATTTTATTTTCATTTTCAACTTTGTTCGAGATATTATGATTATTGAATCGAGAAATAAGAACAAAATATTTATTAAGAAATTAACGGAATCATACAAAATAATGGCACGATAACAAAACGCTCAGTATCTCTTTTTTACAGTTAGCGATTTGAAATTTATTTCATAAAAAAAACCTTTTGTTTCTAAGGTTTACAAATAAAACCTTATATTTCAATGGATAGCATAAAAAACAATAATAATATCTGAAAAGCATGGCAAAATATTTCTGTTACTTATTAGTACCAGAGATCTAAATGTAAAAAGAAACGGTTTCACAGGTTCGATGTTTATAATTTTGAAAATAATTCCACTTGTAGTGTATATTTACTCTTACAAATATAAAAAAAACTTCCATTAAGAAAAAAAAACAAAGTTAATGTTTTCTAAAACACATTATTATAGTTTACATTAGCAAATTAATTAATTTTTGTAATTTTCGAATTTATCAATGAGTTGTTGTGACATAGATTACCAACTACCTATGCCCGTTAACAGTTTGATCTACCTTTATTTTATAATGCCCATTTGTAGTGTATCTAAAAATTACTTCGAACGTATTACGTATGTTAATAAGTTACAAGTAAAATGGTTTCCTGCGGGGAACATTTTTGATGATATAAAGATATTTCATTTAACTATCTTCAACATTTTTTGGATGGGTATCAGGAATATAGTTGACAATAATCGATCAATATAGAAGGTCCTTGGAAACTGGTGACCGTTAATGACCGGAGAAGGTCGAACATAAAACAATTATTTCTTTTTAAGAAAATGATTAAATAGGCCTACCATTTTATGAATAATTCCGAGCAAAAAAAAAAAGCAAACACACAAGTTTTCGCAGAAAACATCTCTATTTATGACGGCAGATACCACTACGAATATTTTAATTTTGTAGATTTTCAGTATAAACAATTTATTGTTTGTATTATTTTGAGATACATATTAAAAAAAACATTAATAATTTTCAAACGCATCATTCAAGTTTTTCCACCTTAAACGATATTATAATTATAGAAAATTAAAAATATCACGTAATAGTTTTTTGTTCTTAATTAGGTGCAATTCTGACTTATTCCCTAGAGGATTATCTGTAACGTACCGGCAAACGGTATTTAGCCAGGTTTTCGAAAAGGTCAATTAACCAATCATGTACGGTTTACAGATCACATGCTCCTCCATGTACCGAAAACAGGTCACGTGCTCCTCCATGCCTCAAAAGTTAAACGCGTACCAATACCCTGCGGTCTCCAGACCGCAGGGAATAATAACTGATGTACATTATACTTATAAAGTAATCATTTCTTAGAGGGGAAGTTGTTGATATTATCGCTGTTCACAAGTAAAAATCTTAGACGCTCGTACACAGCAGAACAAGCAATTTTATACTTGTCATGACTTTAGGGGATTTTAAAATAACAAGCCAATCAGTTATAGTTTTGAAAATTACAGTAAGGCGACTTTACGGTGGGTAAACAATTTCCTATGATTTTTGCGTAATTATAAATACAGAGACAGAATTTGAAAAATTTCTCACACACGCTCGGTACTTGCACGTCGCTGAGAACACAAACTTCATGATGGTAATTTGCAATTTATAGATTAAACTAAGTTTCTAAACGCTACCACAAACATTAGTCAGTAGCTCGGACACGTTAAATAGTCACGTTAAATAGTCACGGATAATTCTTGATCAGAGAAAAATCTCAAAAAGTGCACTATCCAAAGCTTTTTGATATTGGTAAACATCATAACCAACATGTATTTTTTCGAAGATAACAAACTAGCGCATACAGGGTGATCCAAAATATCTGATACCATTTCAATGTCTTGTATGTTTTACATACATCGCACGATTTTAAATATCAACACACATAATTAAACTAGAGATTTTAAAGTTTTATTTAACATAAAAGTCATTCTGTTTGATAAAAAAATAAAAATGAATTGGACCCAACAAAATGTTCAATGTGACGTCCATTTTGTGCTACTACGACGTCAAGTCTCCTTTTAAAATTTTCAAAAGCGTTAACACACATTGCAGATCTATTTTTTCTTATATCTCTGCGAATGGCTGACTTCAGCTGCTCAATGGTATCTGGCTTTCGATTATAAACATTGTCTTTTAAGTGTCCCCATAGAAAGAAATCTAATGGATTTAGATCAGGTGAGTGTGGAGGCCAGACTTTGTCTGAGTTAAATGAGAAATTTTTGCCAAATGTTTCTTTCAACCATTCAAACACGTGCCCCACACTGTGCGGTGCCGCTGCAGTTTGCTGAAACCATATTGTATTAATGTTAACAACTTTTCTTCGTAATGCTAAAAGAAATTTATCTCTCACTATTTATTGTTTTGGTTTCAACTTTGGATTAAAAAAAGAATGGTTCAATCACACCAGTCAAACTCAACGCTGTCCATACCGTTTGGTCCACTGTTGTTGTGTCGGCTATCCTCATCTGACCCAGTCTGTTGAAATCTATTTACCAGCTGATGCACTTGAAGCTTTGTGAGTATGCCATCGTCAAGATATTTTTTCTGCATCATGCGTAAACAGTAACTGGAGACTTAGTCTCAAAATAAAGTTTAACTATTTTGCAGCCTTCTGTTTTGACGTCGCCATCTTGAAAAACAGCTATTATTCGATTACGTCATCTATGACTTCGTGACGTAAACGTTTTGCCATAAATTACTCATGAGAGAAACTTATGACAATTCTTTTTAAAATGGTATATAGAACTTAATTATTGCATCAGGAATGACTTATTTATTCAACTTCAAAACAGTATCAGATATTTTGGATCACCCTGTATGTCAAAAATTGCAATGCCTTTGAGAATCTTCGTTTAAGCGCTGATAGCTTTAAAGTTCTAGAACTAAAAATTGTGAAATACCTTCTTTTTGATCGTCAACAGGCGTGTCTTCAGTGTTTATTTTGTCATGCGTTTGGGCTTCCATATCTATTACATAATCTTTGTCCTTAGCTTTATTTGACATGACGATGTTATTCATTTTTGAATAATTGGAGTTTGCTATCTCTGAAAGAAATATACAGGTAGGAAAACAAAGTTTTGTTTGTTTGTTTTTCTGTTTTTCACGCCAATTTTAACAAAATTACTGGTCATATCTCGGCGATAAGTTCACCTTACTGGCTTTTCTAGACCTTTGATATCAAATCTATTGCTCTCCATTTTTGGATTAGCAGAAGGAAAGCAACGAGGTGAAATGACTAGCAATTGTTAAATTCTGTGAAAAGAAACAAGACCTTGTGTTCTTCCCTATTTTTGCCATAAGTACCAACTTATCTTCTCGAATGTCTTTCCGGGCAACAGTGGAGATACATGTTTGGATGAAAAAGTCGAAAATAAATTATTTAAATGTTACTATTACCTTACATTATACATGTTTGGCTCAAGCCAATTCATTTTTTTTCTCAACATGTCACCGTTTAAATAGATTCAAAATTATTTTGTTGAACGTAACTTTCGAAAGATTATAAAATATATTTGTTTTATATCAAAATTTCCTATGACTCATAAGACATAGTATTTCCAAGATTCATATGTAACATAAATATGTTTATATTTATCCACTTTATACACTTACAGAAGTTTAAAAAATACCGTGTGTTAGATATGTTCTTATTTAAATTGTCAGTTTTGTTTCATTTGTACAACTTATTCCATTTAGTTGTTTACATTCCTGTTTTGTCAAAGTCACACAAAAAATTTATTTTTAATAAGAATGTTCCCAAACATGCGAGACATATTGAAAATACAAACTAATATGTACCTTCAGGACTTTGCAAAGGTGAGTCTTCAGTGTCTTGTGACCGTTGACTAAAATGATATTTGTCATTTCTCGACATGACTTGCGCAGTTTCCTGTGGCCTTTGAACGGTACTGTTGACGTCAAAATTTGAAAATGATGTCACATAACCTGACAAAGCAAATATTTCAAATAATTTTCCAACAATAAAATCATCACCATTGAGAGCGAGTGGTAGTTTGAATAGAACTATTTTCAAATAGTTGTCTTGTATATATGCTTCTTCATAAAAAGGTCGTCACAACATCATTGACATAATGAAATCAGCATTCACAACTGCTTTCTTTTGTATGTAGTTTTTCAATGAAATGTCTGTTGTTGTTGTTGTTGTTTGTATTTTTCTTATATTTTGTAAGAGTATATATTCTTAATCCCATGGTGTGTTATTTAGTATATTAAGATAAATTGAACTATATAACATTTACAGTAAAAGTCAACACTGTTTTAAATCATTCCTCGTACACCCTTATGCAAATATGTAAAGGTGATTTAAACACTGTAGTTAGAGATGGAAGAAATTCATGAATCTTAATTATTCTTATAATTCTTAGTGATTCCAAGGAAAGTGCTTTATCCTACAACTTACATATTTCTTGCAAGGTCCGTCCGTCTGTCTGTCTGTGCGTCCCCTTTTTATTCATGTCCGAACTGTAACCTTGTCATACATTGAAGGATTTTGAAATGATTTGCCACAAATGTCTACCCCATTAAGACGATGTGTCGGGTCCAAGAACCACGTCCCTACCTCAAAGGTCAAGGTCACACTGTCAAGGTCACACTATAATTTTGAAGTTTTACATTGTTTTAGTATTAATCAACATTGCAAACCATGATTGTTGACCCTTAAGGAAGTACTGTAACCCAAAGTTGATATTAAATATATGTATATATAAAATGGTCATTTCCTTTATCTGACAAATGTATTCCATCTCTTGTATGATTGTCGATATTAAATTTGGTTAAATTTCTGCCCCCATTCCCAAGGTTATATTTCGACCATATATTCTTTGTTCCTGACATTTTGTCACAAATAAACCATTTACGACCTTTATCATATCCTTTATTGTATTATGCATTTTAACTTTGCCCCCTACATGGAGTAATAGGAATTCTGTACCACCCTAAATAGAAGCTTAAGTCTCTCCTTAATCCTTTGCAGGATCAGACTACTTTAGCCTTACTATCATAGCCGGGCTTGAAGCTTAGGCTACTTTCCTCTGCTCTTCTTCTTTGCCCACGGGAAAGCCCATTTAAAAATTGATGATCCTACCACCCACATGCATTGTTTGTCTGTAAAACCTAAGGACTGCTAAACTCAAGCCCTTCATGTTATAGTCGTCAGTTCTTAACCAGGAAACAAATTGACATTCATAATAACAGCTACATGTAGCATTAATATCATATTAGAAATTCAAACAATACTCAAAGATGTGTCAGGGTAAAAAACAAGAGTTGTTCAATTATTACAATAAGAAATTATATGATTAACAAAATGGGGCCTACCTGCCCAAAAAAAATAAGATTAAAAGTAAAAGTAAAAAGTAAAAAAAGTAAAAGTAAAAACTATATACGGACGAAAACTGGTAACGTCAGTGGTGTACCAACACACCTTGGTCTTAAAGCTTTATATCGAGCCAACACAGCAACTGGACGGATAGAAGTTCAACTAAAATGCCATTACCGAGCTCGTCAGGTTAAGAGTATATTAATGAACATATTATAAACATATTATTGTATTTCAATTATCTACTAATCGGACATTTTGAATGCTAGAATGATCTGTTTATCCTCTTTACTGTTTCTAGTGTCTCCCCTACCCTAAAGAATCCTTAAATGCAAGAGTATAAGCCGAAGAGAACAAAGGGGTCTCATACTGATTGCGACAAACTGCTGGAAGCTTAGTCCGAATGCCGTAAAGGAGTTCTAATATTATTGGGAGGGGCACCTTTTTGCTTTTTCTGTTCTTCGTAATACATCTAACACCTTATTAAGTACAAAATGCTTTTATGTTATGTGCCATACCCAGGATTTTGCATTGGAAACTAAACATAATTCTGACATTTTAAAGCTTAAATCCTGCAGTGATTGAAATGCGACATACATTGTTACTTCCTGGATTGATGGTGGCTATAACTTCAACCAAGTTTATCCTTTTCCGTCCAACCATCCGCCCATCCGTCCTTCTCTCCATCCGTTCTCAGTTTGTGCCGCACGTAGCTCAAAAAGTATTTGACCTAAAGTCATGAACCTTTACAGGAATGTTGATCAGCATGTGAAGTTGTGCACCTGGGTATTTTCGTGTGGATTTATTAAGTATTTGTAGAGTTATTGCCCTTGGCTTAGTGAAAATTTGCAATTTTCAACATGTGTAGCATGTAATTCATATTTGACTTCGTGAAACTTTACAGGGATGTTTCCCAGCATGTGGAGTTGTGCACCTGGGGATTCGCTTGTGAAGTTATTCAGATTTGTCAGAGTTATTGCCCATGACTTAGTGAAAATTTTCATTTTCAATTTGTGTTGTGCTTAGTTCAAAAAGTATTTTACCGAAAGTCATAAAACAGGAATATTTATCAGCATGTGAAGTTGTGCACCTTGTTCATGCATAGCTCAAAAGTATTTGACAATTACGCCTAAAAGTTTACAAGAATGTTTGTCAGCATGTGTACTTATGAACCTTGGAGTTTGCTTGTGGCTTTATTCAGTATTTGTATTGTTCTTGCCTATTGTATAGTAAAAGGTATTATGTTTTCAACCTGTTGGTACATATAGCCAAAACAACATTTGACAAAGAGTCATAAGATTGACGACGCAGTGGAATGTGAGGGCATCCGTGTCCTATGGACACATTTTTAGTTTATTTCTTTACTTGGTTCCCCATATAAAGATGGCTTATATTACTAGTAACATTTCCAGAAATGTAATATCTTTCATAACTGAATGACCTTTCCATAACCTTGGCCATGCGAGGAAATACTATTCCTCCACCAAACAATAACCTGCTCCCAACATATCTGACCCTGCAGCATCTGTAAATAGCTGCAGGTCATCACCACTAAACCATTTGCATTCTGGTATGTAGGTTACTCCCATTAAAACCCTTTGAAAATGTTTGCAAAACAATCAGATCCTTCTCATTTCACGTGAAATTATGAGCATAAAGTAAGGGTCCTTAAAGGAATTTTCATTACATTATAAAACCGTCGAAGAAATGCTCGACTTGACCAAACTGCGCGTCCGCAAAAAAATTCCAATTAATCTTTGTCATTCTCGTAACGATATGTTCTTCCTATTGACTATAGCTGATATTAATTGGGAAAATTCTAGAATTTTATGACCTCGTATCCGGACCATTAAAATTTGGACGAATCAATTTCTTAACCTAAAATAATAATTACTGTAGTTGGATTTACAGACTTTTCATGAGCTATACAGATGCCTTGTTCCGAACAAACCTGTTTAAATGTTTGAACTAAATGTTGGCTTCTATGAGTGCCTTGACTTCCAGCCAATATAAAGTCATCCAGGAGGTGATCTATTGAGCTTGCTTTTGCCTGTTTGATAACAAGGCAGTTAAGGAAAGAAGAAAATATTTCGTACAAGTTTGCACTTTGGCTGAAACCCTTCGTTTAAAATTGATCAATGTTATATTTCTTTTACCTTTATACCATCGTTGCATACCCACGGCCGAACCATTAACATTTATCAGCCGTGGAATTTTTTACCGATATTCAGTCGATTTTTTTACCTCCGCTGTTGAAGAATATATAATTGTTAAACGCGATGTCATTGGTAGATATTTTACGCACCTGTTGCTGTATATCGACGCAAATCGATTCATTTTACCCACGGTTGATTGCATGTTATGTGACATGTTTTTCAATTGTGGGTATCCGACGATGCCTTCATACCTAATAAAGGAAAATCTATCACTCTTATTGCAGAACCCTATATGCTGACTTTAGGTCTCGTTTTACAATAAACGCTGAATCATCAAAATCGTAAATCAGTGCAGTTACATTATCAAACGATGTGTATTTTAACGAAAAATAATGGTTACCAATGTCATCATAAATACTTGATCCATGAGGATATGATAAATGAGTGATCATTCTCCAACCCCCATAAGACTTCGGCAAAATTCCTAACGGAGAGATCCTTAGATTATCATATGGGTTTTTTTCAAATGGGCTAGCAATTCGACCCAGTGCTAATTCCCCTTTAATTTTTTCCCTACAGTCAAATGCGTAATCTAGTTTGTACAAGTTTTGATGATATTCTTTGCACAATATATATCTTATTCAGCAGATTTAAGATTTTGAAATTCAAATGCAACTCTTGGTCCATGGTATACAATTTTGAAATCATGCTTAAACCCATTAGCTAAAAAATTGGCATCTTTACAATTCTCATAATGCTGCGAGTATTTTTCTAGTATGTGAATTTTTACTGGTGAGGAACCATGATGTAAACATGTTGAAGTTTTAGCATCACAATTGCATTTAGAATATTGGCGTATTAGAGGGGACGTATGGCCTTAATGATTGCACCTGCTGCTGTGGCATGAAAGCGGCTCTAGGGCGCATTGGTCGCTGTACACCCCATGTTTGGGTATGTCTGCCTCCTGCATGATCTAACTGTATGATTTCCACTAACTGACGTGACGGTAAGTGCAAACCAATCTTGTGCAAAAGCGATATTTGAGATCATAGCATTTTTGTACCCTGCTGATATAGCTATTGCACTCAGACTCATAGACAACATTCCTAGCTCTTCATCTATAACCTCGAATGACATGTTGACCCTTGCCTTAAAAGAAACAGATATTCATCACTCTGCGACCATGAACCCAAATGACGCTTAGTTGCTGTCCTATTATATTGACCCACACTTCATAATTGCGTGAGTTTCTGTGGGGTAAGCGCTTACATACATGCTTGCAAATACTAAAATGCATCAGACCATTCTTTTATATTTTTGATTTTCTTGGTATTTCATGGGGTCATTACTAATTGGCCGGCTCCGTTTACGACAAGTTTCGCACCTTTTTCGTCTTGTGTAATGGCGCGATTGTTATAACAAGGCAACACTGGCCATATCAATATTTGACCTCTGTATAATATTTTCTTTTATATTGTGGGAAACAAACACCCCTAGCATAGATTTGACACTAAGAATAGGTTGTACATTACCTTTTCCGTTTGACAAACACTGTTGTCCCATGTCAGCTGGTGGTGGTATGGGTGTCATGCAAGGTGCAGTAGGATCCCTGGGCGGTGGTGTAGGTGACGTAGAAAGTGTAGGTGTCACAGGCGTTTGTGTTTCCATAGAAGGTGACCATCTTGGCCTTTTGGGTAACCTTGGCGGTGCTGACGTGGCCCTAGGCCTTGTGGGAGGGCTTTGCGTTGGCTGTTTTTTCTGTTTATGCCAGGCATCATAGTCAACTATATGAAACCGCAAAATATCAAGTTTTCATTAAAATGAGATTTATTTAAAACTGTGATAGATATTAACTACTTGTAAACTTTAATTTTCATTGAATGCAAGTTACCTTGTCTGTGCAAAAACCATTTACTTATGTTAAACGTATTCCATTTCAGGGATTGATTTATTTATTTATTGTTTTTAATAGTCGATATTTGGTCAAATTTCCTATTTAAAGTTGTTACATACTTTCCCAATCCAGAAGGGAAATAATCCAAATCGAAGGTTACAAATTATAAATATAATATTAAATAAAAAAATAAGGGCCTCTTCACTTTAATGGTGCTTTGTGTTCGAAAACTAATCTTAAACAAAAAGTGTTTGCATTCATTTTATCACTGCAAAATTCATGTATTAAGTCCCAACAAGGCTTATAGCTTTTCCCCTTGCTAACATTTCTAACGGATCAAAAAACCTTAAAAATGTCAGCTTTTGGGATCAATCCATGTGTTGTATATTTATATATTTAAAATACACTCTCTACTTTTATGCCTTCTCTCATGTAATGTTTTTGTAGCTATCTGTATTTAATATTGGCCAGACGAACCACGTTGAGACCAACCTTGAGTGTAAAGTTGCCCAACATATTTCAAGCCGCTAAGTGCCTAATTTCTACTCTAGTTTAATTTAAATCTTTTCAAAACCAAAATTATTCAACTTAAAATGCACTATAGTTATTACTTAAACCTTATTGTTTCTTTTTATGCGACTGAAAATTTAACTTGCCTCTCCTATTGATGGACAATTCTGCAAACGGTGATGGTGAAAATATCCCTTGTGTAATTATTTCACCGATGTCTTAAGGAATAAGACCTATATTCTATATACGTTATATTCAATTTCCTATAAAGGATTAATTCATGACCTTCGCAATTCCTCCAAACAAACAGTTGTTATGTTCATTACATAACCACCCCCCTTACGTTTATATAATACAGTTCGGATGAATCAAGAGCAACGCAAACCAAAATAATATACGAGGAATGATCCAAATTAACCTAGACTTCTGCGCTCGCTTAAACGATGGTGGTTTATATTAAGTAAAAGATATATTAAAATCAATTGTAACAAGTCGTAAATGAGATAAGATAAAATTAAATATAGATAGTAAAAATCCAAATGCATCATGCAATTTATTTAAAAACAACTATCAGAGTGAGGTGTTACCAGTGTTTCAATGTATGTATGTTGTGAGAGAAAGCATTTTTTTGCGCGACAAAAGAAACGAAAATTTTTGTGAGCTCTGCATAACAACCAAACCCCGGGCTGACTTTTATGGACCAAAACACTAATGCCAGTTTTTTTCAAAAAACGCACAGAAAAAAACGACAAAAAATTAAAAATTTTTTGGTTTTGTCCCAGATAACCGGTTTAAAAATTTTTTTATTCATGTAGCAACATCTCAAGGAAATGCAGCTGTGAACCTTCAGGAACCTCGCGCAGCAATCATCTTGATGTCGTTTGAACAAAAGCAAACGATTCAAATAATTTTTAAACATTAAATGTATCACCACCGAGAGCTAGTGGTAGCTTTATCAAGATACCCGGGTGTCAGTAATCAAGGTCAAGTCACTGTTGCTGAAATTACAAATTTTGTTTCTGCTCAATAACTTGAGTTTGCTTAGGCCTATTGTCATTTGGTGTATGGGTAGATTATATAAAAAGGCAACTTGGGTCTGCTACATGGCAACTGTGATCAAGGTCACGGTTGCCAAAATAAATTTAGTTTCCGCTTTATCATTTGAGTTTGCTCTAGCCTATTGACATAAAACTTGGTTTATTGGCAGCTTTTATCAAGAGGCAGCTTGGGATATCTACCCGGGTTTATGTGGTCAATGTCCAGACCACTGTCGCTTAAAATAGAAACTCAGTTTCAACTCAATTACTTCCGTTTGTTTTGGCCTATAGACGCCACACTTTGCATCTAGGTAGCTTATATAAAGAGCAGCTTGGAATTGTTTCTCAGATGTGTATGATCAAGGTTACTGTTGCTAAAATAATGAAATAAGTTGTCACTCAATTACTTCAGATTACTTTCACAAATCAGTATTCGGACACTACTCCGGATTACTACCCTGGTGACTTTGAGTAATGTCATATGACTGTTGCTAGAAATAGAAATTTAGTTTCAACATAAAAAGTCGAGTTAGCTGCGACTTATTGACACCAAATTAGTATGTGGGTAGCTTATATCAAGAGGCAACTAGTTTGCTACCCAAGTGTCTGTGAACAAAGTCGAGGTCAATTCCCTTTGTCCTATTAATACTTCACTTGGACATTTGAGTTATATGGAAATACAAGCCGGCCATTGAACGCATGTATCATAATATTCTAGGTTTGAAACTACTAAAAACCCTTCTTTGTTGTACAAAATACAGTAACATTTGTCTTTCAACTGTCCAACTAGTAATTCATTCCTAATTTCTGTCACATCATTACTTTGTGGTTGAAAAACCTTGTTTTCGTCACTTGTTGTTTCTTTCTGTTTCTGAAATCATTGCACATTTCTAAAACAATTTCGCAATCATTTTCCAGGAAATGTTTAAAAATATTTTGCGAAGTCAAATTCATTTCTGCTTTCTACATTTATTGTTTTTGATAAAATATTTTTTCACATAGAATCACTTTGTCTATTTTAAATATAATATAAAATATATCATACCTGACAAAGCATTTACTTACGTATATTGAAGCATTTCGGGATTATATCTCCTGCTGTGTGCGCCACGTTAATCATCTTGTTCTGAACATGGAAAACGTTCGTGTTATTACGTTGCTTATTTGTGTAAACATTGCAAAACAATCATACAAGACTATCAGACTTGTCAAATGACTTTGCACTGGTACGTTGTGAGCATGAACAATGGCTTCCATATACGAAAAACAGACAATGAAACGCAGAATGAATATTAAGAGGATAATTTTTCGTGGAATATATTTTTACGAAATATGATAAAATGCCTCGCCTTCCCGGCTCGTGAAAATATGTGGCATTTTATCATGTTGAGTGAAAATATATACCATATTTCACGAAAAACGAAAATATAACTTTTTTATTTAATTTTATTAGTAAAGAAAAATGGTTGCGAACCTCCTTGCTTGCTACGCAACTGTCATTGTTCAGCGCGCAGTAATATAATTATTGTCTTGTTAATGTCACCTAAACGACTCTTTAAACGTCGATACAACGTTAATGACTGAATAAAAGATATTAGTGTTGGATTTATTTTCTTAGTTAGACCATTTTCTATCATTCTAGATAGTTTTCAAAACAAAATTCAACAAGAGTTTTTGTATTTATCAGATTTTTCAATCAAAATAGCGAAAATAGTCCCTTAAAATAGATATGAGTTTTCACTCCGCCCACTTTCATATTTACATTTCAAATTTATTTTTAAAAAATATGAACTATATTTGACTGATATAGCACCATATTTTATGGGTAAAGTTAAATAATAGACGTATAATTCTATTCCAGAAAAAACGTTTCTGCTTCTTTTTGCATGATCAAATGTGTATCAGCCCGCTATCGATGTGGTATTTTGTTTTGATTTGTTTGTTTGATTGATATCATTAAAAACTTTTCCTAGGATTACAATTTAAGCATTATTTATTGTCATTTAACCATGTAGCATTAGATATTAATTTTGCTTTTTTCAGAGCAGTTATTTATAACGAACATACATGGAATATGTATAATTGTCTGTTGTAAGATAACCATAATCTTAACTGAAAAATAATCCGATACCTGATTCAACAAATTTATTAAAAGATATTATTGTCATTGATGCAAAATATATCTAGTAACAATCTTAGAGATGTTTTCAAATCTTCTATGAGATTCAAAAATGTATCTCATTTCACGTTTGTTCATTCCGTATAAGTTATAACTAGGTTATTTCCTCATAAAATGTGGGCACATTTAAGAACTCACAAAAGTAATTTTTTAACATACGCGTGACTGTAGCTTTACTTTAATCGGTTCTTTGCATATGATAATTTGCAACTCATTTCCTCAACCTACATCGTTTAATATACATGTATCATATAGGCAATACATGGTACCATCGTGACATAACAACCATGTTAAAAAATTTTAATAAGTAAATTTTAAACGCTGAATCTATACACAATAGGTTTATCTGAATTTAGAGCAAATATTCCCAATGTAAACAAAGCATCAATTATTGAATTATAAACTGTTTTGGGGTTCTGAGTGGTTCTGAAATATATTAATCCCACTTCGCCCAGTAACACTCGGAAAGAAAAAAGGACCAAGCACTGTGTCATGAAAATGTCATATATTCCAGTCATTTAGTTAAACCATATCTGCTTTCCCTGTAGGATATTGTACTTATCTATGAAAAGAGGTATTAACATAGTTATTGATAAGTATTATCTGAAAAAAATGTGTTAAATTTATATTTCTAAGTGATCCAATCAGGGTTTGAAAGTTTTAAACCAAAGGGGAATCATAGTTTAAAGTACACACCAGTTAATGATGTTATATCACTTTTTGCTGAAAATAACGTTCAACATTTGAAACCATTTCGAGCTCGTAAAGAGATAAACGTAAATAGTAATTTTGAAACAAACTTACGATTTTTTGTCAGTATTCACTTTCGAACAGCCAATTCGCTGTTAAAAAAAAACATAATTAAAATTAAAACCTTGTCTGCTTTGAACGATGTGATAAATAAATATCCCATATTTGGTTTTTAAATTCTGTGAATAATTATTGTTATCAGTTTTATATTCTTAAATATTAAACAAATGCCATTGTTAATACCAAACAATTACAATAATATTATATAATTATGATAAAAGTCTTTGGCATGATTTCTAAATCACATCCAATACTCCAAGTAACCTTACGGCAGAAAACTGTAACTTGGCAACATTAAAGCATTTTCATCACTCATCAATTATAGAAATTAAGTATTTACAAGAAAACAGTCCGGCACTCAATATTTTAATCCGGTACAAAGTTGATCGTAGCCAGGCTCAAATGATCAAAATATGTTTGTCTATTTTCTTTTTTCACCAATAACCAATAAAACACAAAGTGTATTCGATAAAGTTAGAGAATAAATCTTTGTCACACACACACACGCACGCACGAACGCACCCACGCACGCACGCACGAACCAACAGACACACACACACACAAGTTAGTTAAATAAAACTGTAGATTGGATGGTATTAGTTTATATAAAGAAAGCACGACAAATACGGTGGCAAGCAAACTGTGGAGCCCCATTTGGTTATTCTATTCTCCCAATGGAGTTAACGCGTCCCATGGAAGCTCCATTTCATAAAATGGGAGAAACATCTATAGGTGGAAATAAAAAAAAAATTCAAAATATTTTTGCATGTGTTGATTTTATATTCTTATTATGAGTGTTTAAATAAAAAACTTAAAGAAATTTGAAACTGACTCATTGGTGGTACTCCCATTAAGGAAATGAGAGCAATCTCCAAAAATTAAATGGGAGAATTTCATCCATTACAGCGTAATTATAAAATTACCAAATTACAGCGTAATGGGAGAAAAACATAATGGTAATTTTTAATCCATATCTTTTTTTGTTTTCAAAAAGTCTGATCGGAAGTTAAAAATTCAAAACTTCTCTATAATTAAATATTTGTTTGCGGTGTAACGTTGTAAACTGACCCTATAAAATATTGACCCTATAAAATATAGTCCCCGTTAAATATTTTATATAAAATACTGACTCCCGGTCATAATATTATGACCGTGGAGTCATAATATAATGAGACCCCTACACGTAGAAAAAGTGACAATCACATAGAATAGTCCCCCCGTAGAATAAAGACCCCTAGTGAAAAAGTTGGATTTATTTGTGTATTTTTTGGACTTCTTGAAAAGAAAATTAAGGAGGATATTAAACATTTGTGGGTTATCCATTTCGTTCTTTTGCTAATTACAAAAGAAGATGAAAATGACTTTGAAACATAGTTATTTTACAAGTATAGATCAATAAATTACACACAAATGTAGACAGAGAGCAATATTGAATTATTTATAAGCAGACATAAAATAAGATAACATTGTATAGCGTTGACTTGGGAACAAAGGTATAATAGATGTTATAAACTGACCATATGTTAGCCTAAATACTAATATCACATTTATTTATTTATTTATTTATTTTTTTTTTTTTGAAAAATAAGGAAAAATATTTTCTGCAATGGGAAAGAAAAATCTGAGTAAAAGAGTAAGATACAGATCAAGCAACAGTAGTATAAGTGACTGAGATACAAGTTTAAATACTAAAAAACAGAAGACAAATAAATTCGAAGAATCTATAGATGAAACTATTGAAAAAATGGCTGAAAGTCATCAACGTTATATTGCAGTACAACTTAAGCATATTAACCAAGAATTGGAAACTGTTATTACAAAATATGACAATTTCTTTAAAAGTATGATAAAAGTTGTTATTTTAGAGATGCGTTCTGAAATATGTTTGACCATTGAAAAAAAATGAAGTTATGGAATCACAAATGTTTGATAATTTGAAATAAAATGCTTATTGAAAATCCCAAACTAGAAAATTTAAGCCAACAGATAAGATTAATATGATTGAAATAGTAGCAAGGTCCCATGCAGAACAACAAAACGAATCAATATAGCCGTATAAATAATGTACGAATAAACGGTAACCCAGAAACAAGTGGTTAAACAGCTGAACTAACAGCACGAAAAGTGGTTGAGAAATTAAATGACAAAAGTGAAACATATAAGAAATACATTGACAGAAAAATCATGTCCCGGTGGAGAAAATCATTTACATCAGGCCACTTCTAACATAATTTAAGGTATTAGCACCCTAATGCATTACCTCCGCGTTGAAGAGTATTCAAATAGGCTAGAATTACTGTTAACTACATTGAAAATGAGGGCCATGGGTTCAATCCCCAGAAGGGTCAACTTTTTTTTTCTTTCTTTTTTTCTTTTAACATTATTTATGTATCTCTCATGTCCCATATGGAAAGAAAAAAGTGTTTAATTTTGAATTTTTAATTTATATAGGTATTTATTGGCTAAATTATGCTAAATCTAGTAATAAATATGGTACCTGATATTTTCAAAGTGTAATATAATCAAAACTAGACGGTAAAAGATCAACCAATATACTTTTTAAAAAATTTAGGGAAACTTTGAAAACAGGCACTCATTTGGGTAAATTTTAAGAATTTTTTTAATTAGGCTCCCTTAGTAGAAAAATGGTCAGACATGTGGTAAAAATGGGTGGGGTAGGCTAACATTTACAGATACAGATTACATAAATTTTAAGTAGAAACCATAATTTTGCTTATGTGGATTG